>NW_026692225.1:0-36591 GCF_021218885.2 Marmota monax
TAGGGCTATTGCTCGGTTTTGTTTTACTACAAGGGTTAGTGTTAGGGCTAGTTTTATGATTAGTGTTAGGGCTAGGGCTAGTGTAAATGTTAGGCTTAATCTTAGGCTTAGGGTTAGGTTTAGAGTTAGGGTTAGATTTAGGGTTAGGACTAGGAATAAGGATTTGGCAATGGTTATGGCTAGGTTTAGGGCTAGGTTTAGGGCTAGGTTTAGGATTACAGTAATGGATAGGGTTAGAAGTAGGTATAGGGCAAGTGGGAGAGTTAGAGTTAGTCTTAGGGCTTGGGTTAGGGTTAGGGTTAAGGATAGGGTTAAATTAGGGCTAGGATTAGGGCTAGGGTTAGTGTTCACTTTATACCTAGAGTTAGAGTTAGGGTTAGGGTTAATTTTAGGGTAAGGAATGGCATTATAGCTAGGTTTAGAGATAAGGTGAAGGTTAGAATTAGGGTTAGGGCTATGGTTAGGATTAGGGTAATGATCAAGGCTAGGTTTGGGGATAGGATTGGGGCTATGGTTTATTTTAGTGTTAGGGCTAGGATTAGGGCTAGGGCTACTATCAGATCTAGGGTTATAGTTAAAGATAATTTTAGGGTTAGGTTTATGGCTACATGTAATGTAAGGGTTAGGTTTAGGGTTAGGGTCAGGTTTAGAGCTAGGGGTATTATTAGGGTCAAGGTCTGGGTTAGAAGTTTAGGATAGGTTAAGGTTTAAAGTTAGGGCTTGGATTAGTGTTATGGTTAGTGTTAGTGAAATGATAGGATGAGGTTTATGGTTTAGGTTTGGTTTAGAATAATGCATAGGTTTAGGATTAGGGATAGGGTTAGGTTTAGGCCTAGAGTTATGGTTATGGCAATGGACAGGGTTAGAGATAGGGTTAGGGCTAGGATTATGGTTTTTATTAGGGCTATGTTTAGGATTAAGGTTAGGGTTAAAGCTCCGGTTAGGGCTTTGATTAGGGCTAGGTTTTGGGTTAAGTTAGTGCTAACTTAACTTGTTAGGGTTAAGTCTAATGTAAGTACCAGGGTTACAATTATGGTTAAATTTAGGGTTAGGATTAGTGGTAGGTCTAGTGTTAGGTTTAGGGTTAGGGTTAGGGTGATGTTTAGACTAAGGTTAGTATTATGGTCAGACTCAGGGTCAGTGTTAGTTCTAGTTTTCAGCTTAAAACTAGAATTAGAGCAAAGGTTAGGGTTAGGGTTTTAGGGTTAAGGGTTGGTTTAGGTTAAGGGTTAGGGTTAGGGCTATGGCTTGGTTTTGTTTTAAGGCTAGGGTTAAAGTTAGATTTAGAGTTAGGGTTAGGGTTAGGGTTAAGCTTAGGGTTAAGGTTTGATTTAGAGTTAAAATTAGATCTAGGTTAGGGCTAGATCTAATGATAGGTCTAGGGTTAGGACTGGGTTTAGGGCTAGGATTAGGGTTCCAGTAAGGGATAGGGTTAGAACTAGGCTAGGGTGAGAGTTAGAGTTAGTAGTAGGGCTAGGCTTAGGGCTAGGGTTAGGAATAGGTCTAAATTAGGGCTAAGATTAGGGCTAGGGTTAGTTTGGGGGTTAGGCCTAAAGTTAGGTTTGGAGTTAGGATTAAGGCTAGGTTTAGTGCTAGGATAAGGGCTGGGGTTCGTGTTAGGTTTAGGGCTAGAATTAGGGTTATGGCTAATGTCAGGTCTAATCTTACAGTTGGGGATAATTTTAGGATTAGTGTTCTTTCTAGGTCTAGTGTAAGGGTTAAGTATACTGTAAAAGTCAACTTTAGAGCTAGGAAATATATTAGGGTCAGAGTCGGTGTTAGAGTTTGTTTGAGGTTAGGTTTTAGGGTTAGGGCTTGAATTAGCACTAGGGTGTGGGTTAGGGTAATGATAGGGTTTTGTTTAGAGTTTACATAAGTTTTATGGTTATTGATAGGGTTAGGGTTCGCAAAAGGGTTAAGGTTAGGCCTAGGGTTCACATTAGAGTAAAGGTTATGGTTAGAATAATGGATAGTTTAGAGCTAAGTTTAGGGCTAGGTTTATGGTTAGGAATAGGTCTTGAATTAGGGTTAGGGTTAGGGTTAAAACGAGGGTTAGGCCTAGGGTTTTTTTTAGCATAAGGGTTAGGTTTTGAGCTAGGATTAGGGCTAGGGTGAGGGTTAGGTTTAGGGTTACTTCTAGGAATAAGATTATAGTACTCATAGGGTTTGGGTTAGGATTAGGGCTAGGGACATCATTTGGGATAAGGTTAGGGTTAGGGTAATGTATACAATTAGATACAGATTTAGGGCTATGTTTGACATTAGATTGTGGTTTAGGCTTAGAGTTAGGGCTATGGTTATGTTTAGGTTTATAGTAAGGGTTAGGGTTTGAGCTAGGGTTAGGTCTATGGCAAGTGTGAGGTTTAAGGTGAGGTCTAGGTTTAGTTCTCCATTTAGGTTTAGGTTTAGCATTAAGTTTAGGATTATCCATAAGCTTAGGTTTAGGTTTACAGTAATGGGTAGGTTTAGAGCTAGGTTTAGGGCTAGGGTTAAGATTAGGATTAGGGCTAAGGTTAGGGTTAGATTGAGGGATAGGTATGGTTTATGTTTAGAGTAATGTTTAGCCTTTGAACTAGGATTAGGACTAAGGCGAGGGTTAGGTTAGGGTTAGGGCTAGATTTAGTGTTAGGGTTATGCTTAAGGCTTGATTTAGGCCTAGGATTAGCTCTAGGTTTTTGTGTTAGGTTTAGGCCTAGGGTTAGGGCTATGGGTAATGTAAGAGCTAGGGTTATGTTGAAGGCTAGTTGTAGGGTTAGGGTTATGGCTAGGTCTAGTGTTAGGTTTAGATTTTTGGGTAGGGTCAGATTTATAGATAGGTTTACTCTAAAGGCAGGGTCAGTGTTTGGGTTAGAGTTAGTGTTAGGGTTACAGCCAGAATTAGGACTAAGTTTAGGTCTAGTGGTAGGGTTCGTTTTTGAGTTAGGTTAAGGATTATGGTTAGGGCTAGTTCTAGGTTTATGTTTAGGTCTAGGGGTAGAGTTAAGGCTAGATTTAGGATTTGGTTTAGGTCTAGGGCTAGTGTTAGGGTTTGGTCTAGGGTTAGGGTCAATTTTAGACCTAAGGTTAGTGTTAGTGTCAGAATAAGGGTCAGGGTTAGCGTTAGGGTTTGAGATAGGTTTAGAGCTAGAATGAGGGCTAGGGCTAGGACTATGAATAATGTTAGGGTTTTGGTTAGCCTAAGAATTAGAGATAGGTCTAGGATTACCATTAGGGTTAGGGTTTTTCTTAGGTTAAGGGATAGCCTTAGATCTAGGGTTAATGCTAGAATTAGGGTTAAGGTTAGGGTTAAATATTGGTTTAGAGCTTGGATTAGGGCTAGTTTTTGTGTTAGGTTTAGGGCTAGATTTGGGCATTGGCTAACGTAAGAACCAGGGTTACAATTAGGATTAGTTTTAGGGTTAGGGTTAGGGGAGGTCTAGTGTTAGGTTTAGGTATAAGGTTAGGGTAATATTTAGAGCTGGGGTTATTGTTAGGATATGAGTCAGCATCAGGGTTAGTTTTAGGGTTAGGGTTAGGACTTAAATAAGGGCTAGGGTTACCGTTAGTGTTTGGTTTAAGGTAAGGGCTGTCTTTAGAGCTAGGGTGACTGTTAGGATATCATTCATGGTCAGGGTTTGCTTTAAGGTTAGGATTATGACTTGAATTAGGGCTAGGGTTACTTTTAGTGTTTGGTTTAAGTTTAGGGTGGTCTTTAGAGCTAGGTTCAGTGTTAGGATATGAGTCAGGGTCAGGGTAAGTTTTAAGGTTAGAGTTAGGACTCGAATTAGGGCTAGGGTTATGTCTAGGTGTAGTGCTAGGGTTTGGTTTAAGTTAAGATTTAGGGTTAGCCTGTTGCTCAGTTTTGTTTTGGTCCTAGGTTTAGGGTTTGGGCTAGTTATAAGATTAGCATTAGGGTTAGGGCTAGTGTTAATGTTAGGCTTAGGCTTTGGGTTAGGGTTAGATTTGGATTTAGCATTAGATCTAGGATTAGGGCTAGGTCTAACTATAGGGCAAGGGTTAGGGCTAGAGTTATGGTTACGGTAACAGATAGGGTTAGAACTAGGGCTAGGGCTATGGTGAGAGTTAGTCTTAGGCCTAGGGTTTTGGTTAGTTTTAGGGATAGGGCTAAGTTAGGGCTAGGATTAGGGCTAGGGTTAATGTTCACCTTAGGCCTAGAGTTAGGGCTAGGGTTATAGTTAATTTTAGGGTAAGGTATGGTGTTATATCTAGGTTTAGAGGTAGGGTGAGGGTTAGAATTAGGGTTAGGGCTAGGGTTATGGTTAGGTTTATGATTAACGCTATGTTAAGGGCTAGGATGAGGGCTAGGTTTTGTTGTAGGGTTAGGTCTAGAATTAGGGCTAGTCAGGTCTAGTGTTCCATTTTGGGGTAGATTTAGGGATAGGTTTGTGTCTATGTCTAGTGTAAGTGTTAGGCTTTGGGTAAGGGTCAGATTTAGAGCTAGGTGTATTTTTAGGGTCAGGATCAGGGTCAGGGTTTGTTTTAGTTTAACATTTAGGGATAGGGATCAAATGAGCATTAGGGTTAGATTTAGGGTTAGGGCAATTGAATGGGTTAGGTTTAGTTTTCAGGGTAGGTTTAGGGCAATGGAGAGCTTTAGGGTTAGCAAAAGGATTATGGTTATGCCTAGGTTAACATTAGGTTAGGGTTATCATAAGGATAATATATAGGGTTAGATCTATGGTTAGGGCAAGAGTTAGGATAGGATTAGGGCTAGAGTTAGGTTAGGTTTTGGGTTAGGGCTAGTAACCCTAGCTTAGGGTTAGGGTCAGGGTTATATTTAGGTTAAAGTTTAGGATTTGAGCTAGGGTTAGGTCTAGGATGGGGGTTAGGTTTAGTGTTATGGTCAGGGTTTAGTTTATTGTTAGGGCTAGGGTTTTCATTAGGGTTAGGATTAGGTTTAGGGTAACAGATTGGTTTAGATGTAAGGAAGTTTTATTGTTAAGGTTAGGTTTCAGTTTAGTTTTAGGGCTAGGTTTAATATTGGTTTAGATGTAAGGAAGTTTTATTGTTAAGGTTAGGTTTAGGTTTAAGTTTAGTTTTAGGGCTAGGTTTACTATTGGTTTTAGTGTAAGATTTAGGGTTTGAGTTATGGTTAAGGCTATGGAAAGGTTTAGGTTTAGGGTTAGGTCTAGGGTTAGGCTTATGGTTTGGGTTAGGGTTGTGGTTAGGGTTAGGGATAGGGTTATCATTAGGGTTAGGGTTAGAGTTAGGATAATGGCTAGCATTAGAGATAGTCTTAGGTCTAGGGTTAAGGTTAAAATTAGGGCTACGGTCAGGGTTATGGTTAGGGATAGTGCTAGGTTTATGTTTAGGCTAAAGGTTAGGCTTTGAGCTAAGGTTAGTACTAAGGTGTGGGTTAGGGTTAGGGTTAGGACTAGGGTTAGGGTTAGGGTGAGGGTTATGCTTAGGGTAGGTTTAGGCCTTGATTATGGTTAGGGTTATTTAAGTTTTGTGTTAAGTTTAGTCCTAGGGTTAGTGCTATGTGTAATGTAAGTTCTAAGGTTCTGATTAGAGTTAGTTTTAAGGTTTGGGTTATGGTAGGTTTAGTGTTAGGTTTAGGTTTTGTGTTAGGGTCAGGTTTAGAGCTAGGTTTAATGTTAGTGTCACGGCCAATGTTCCAGTTAAAGTTAGGGTTAGGGTGAAACCAGAATAGGACTAGGGTTAGGTCTAGTAGTAGGGTTAGTGTTTGGTTTAGGTTTAGGGTTATTGTAGGGCTAGCACTAAGTTTTTGTTCAGGTCAAGGGCTAGAGTAATAGCTACATTTAGGATGAGGTTTAGGTATGGGGCTAGTGTTAGGATAGGTTTAAGTATAAGTTTACTGGTAGGGATAGTTTCAGGTTTTGGTTTCATTTCAGGGTCAGGTTTAGACCTATAATTAGTGTTAGGGTCAGAATAAGGGTGAAGGTTAAGGTGAGGTTTTGGGTTAGGGTTAGATCTAGAATGAGGGCTAGTATTAAGACTAGTAATAGGGTTATTGTTTGGGTTTGGCTAAGGATTAGGATTAAGACTAGAGTTAGCACTATGAATAGAGTTTGGCTTAGGGTAATGGATAGGATTAGAGCTAGGTTTAGGGCTAGGATTAGGGTTAGGTTTAGGGCGAGTTTTAGGGTTAAAATTAAGGTTAAATCTAGTGTTAGGGCTCGGATTAGGGCTATTTTTGTGTTAGAGTTAGGGCTAGGGTTTGGCTAAGGCCACTGTAAGAACTAGGATTATGATTAGGGTTAGTTTTAGGGTTAGGGTTTCGGCTAGGTCTAGTGTTAGCATTAGTTTTAGGGTTAGGGTGATATTTAGAGCTAGGTTTTGTGTTTGGATATGAGTCAGAGTGAGGGTTAGTTTTAGGCCTAGGACACGAATTAGAGCTCGGGTTATGGCTAGTTATGGGTTAGGGTTTGGTTTAGATTAAGTTTTAGGGTTAGAGCAATGGCTCGGTTTTGTTTTAGGGCTAGGGCTTGGATTAGGGCTAGTTTTAGGATTAGCAATAGTGTTAGAGCTAGTTGTAGAATGAGGTTTAGGCTTAAGATTAGGGATAGATTTAGAGTTATGGTTAAATCTAGGGTTAGGGCTATGGCTAGGGTTAGGGCTCAGGTTAGGGCTATTGTAAGGGTTATGATAACGAATAGGGTTATAAATAGAAATAGGGCTAGGGTGTGAGTTAGAGTTAATCTTAGGGCTAGGATTAGGGGTAGGGTTAAGATTAGCATTCAAATAGGGCTAGGATTAATGCCATGATTAGTGTTAGGTTTAGGCCTATGGTTAGGGCTAGGGTTAGGCTTAGTTTTAAGGAAAGGGATGGGGTTATATATCTGGGTTCAATGCTAGGGCTAGGGTTATATTTAGGGATAGGGCTAAAGTGAGGGTTTGGTTTAGGATTAAGTCTAAGTTTAGGGCTAAAATGAGGGCTAGGGTTTGTGTTAGGGTTAGGGCTAGGATTAGGGCTAGGGATAATGTCAGGTCTAGGGTTATGGTTAGGGATAGTATTAGGGATAGGTTTATGACTAGGTCTAGTGTAAGGGTTAGGTTTAGTGTAAGGGTCAGGTATAGAGCTAGGTTATTATTAGGGTCAGAGTATGGGTTAGGGTTTGGTTTGGGTTAAGATTTAAGGTTAGGGGCTGGGGATGTGGCTCAAGCGGTAGCGCGCTCGCCTGGCATGCGTGCGGCCCAGGTTCGATCCTCAGCACCACATACAAAGATGTTATGTCCGCCAATAACTAAAAAATAAATATTAAAAATTCTCTCTCTCTCTCTCTCTCTCTCTCTCTCTCTCTCTCTCTCTCTCTCCTCTCTCTTTATAAAAAATATGATTTAAAAAAAGATTTAAGGTTAGGGATCAAATTAGCATTAGGGTTAGGGTTGGGGTTAGAGCAATGGATAGAATTAGGTTTACAGTTAATGTTAGGTTTAGAGTAATGTATAGGGTTAGTGTTATGGATAGGGTTAGGGTCAGGCCTAGGGTTAGCATTTGGTTTAGGCTAACCAATGAATAGGTTTAGTGCTTGTGTTAGGGCTTTGGTTAAGGTTAGGATTAGAGCTAGGGTTTGGGTTACTCCTAGGGTTAATGTTAGGGTTCGGTTTAGGGTAAGTGTTAGGGTTTGAGCTAGGGTTAAGGCTAGGGTGAGGGTTAGGGTTAGAATCAGGGCTACTGTTAAGTTTAGGGTAAGGGTTAGGTTTAGGGTTAGGGTTAGAGCTAGGGTTAGCATTATGGTTAGGGTTATGTTTAAGGTAATGGATAAAGTTAGAGCTAGGATTTGGGCTATGGTTACACTTAGGATTAGGGATAGGGTTAGGGTTAGCTTTAGAGCTAGGATTACATTTAGACTAAGGGTTAGAGTTTGAGCTATGGTTACGGCTGGGTCAGGAATTAGGTTTAGGGTTTGAGCTAGGGTTAGGGTTAAGGTTATGCTTAGGTCTAGGTTTAGGGCTTGTATTAGGGCTAGGTTTTGTGTGAGGTTTATGGCTAGTGTTAGGGCTATGGGTAATGTAAGAGCTAGGGTTATGGTTATGGCTAGTTTTTTGAGTTAGGGTTATAGATATGTCTATTGTTAGGTTTAAGTTTTGGGTTAGGAAAAGGTTTAGATCTAGGGTTTGTGTTAGGGTAAACATCAGTGTTTGGGCTTATGTTTAGGGCCAGAATTAGAACTAGGGTTAGGTCTAGGGCTAGACTTAGTCTTTGCGTTAGGTTAATGGTTATTTTAGGGCTAGGGCTAGGTTTTTGTTTAGAACTAGGGCTAGAGTTATGGCTGTATTTAGGATTAAGTTTAGGTCTAGTGATAGTGTTATGGTTAGGTTTAGGTATAGGTTTACTGGTAGAGCTAGTGTTAGGGTTCGGTTTAGTGTTAAGGTCAGGCTTTGACCTAGGGTTAGTGTTAGGGTCAGAATAAGGGTAAGGGTTAGGCTTAGGCTTTGGGTTAGGGTTAGAGATAAAATGAGGGCTAGGGTTAGGACTAGTAATATAGTTAGGGTTTGGAGTAAGCTAAGGATTAGGGTTAGAACTAGGGTAGCTTTAGGGTGAGAGTTTGGCTTTGGGTAAGGAATAGGTTTAGAGCTAGGGTTTGGGTTAGTGTTAGGGTTAGGGTTAGGATTAGGGTTAAATCTAGGGTTGAGGCTCAGATTACCACTAGGTTTTGTGTTAGGGTTAGGGCTCTGGCTAATGTAAGAACTAGCTTTACTGTTAGAGATAGTTTTAGGGTTAGTATTAGGGCTAGGGCTAGTGTTTGGGTTAGGTTTAGGGTTAGGGTGATATTTAGAGGTAGGGTTAGTTTTAGGGTCAGAGTCAGGGTCAGTATTAGTTGTAGGGATAGGGTTAGAACTTGGTGTAGCCTTAGGATTTGGTTTAGGTTAAGGGTTAGTATTAGGGTTACAGCTCAGTTTTATTTGTGGGCTATGGCTAGGGTTAGGGCTAGTTTTCAAATTAGAATTAGAGTTAGGGCTAGTGTTAGGGTAAGGATTAGGTTTAGAGTTAGGGTTAGATTTAGAATTAGGGTTAGTTCTAGGTTTAGAACTATGGCTAGGGTTAGTACTAAATTTAGGGCTAGTGTTAGGGTTAGGCAATAGATAAGATTTGTACTAGAAATAGGTCTAGGGCTAGAGTTAGGGTTAGTCTTAGGGCTAGGGTTAGAGTTAGGGTTACAGTTAACAATGAATTGTGGCTAGGATTAGAGTATGGTTAGTGATAAGATTAGGCCTAGGGTTAGGGCTAGGGTTAGTGTTAGTGATAGTTTATGGTTAGGGTTAGGTATAGGGGAAAGTATGTGGTTATACCTAGGTTCAGAACTAGGGCGAGGGTTGAAATTAGGGTTTGGACTAGGGTTAAAATTTTGGTTAGGATTAAGGCTAGGTTTAGGGCTAGGATGAGGGCTCGGGTTTGTGTTAGGTTTAAGTCAAGATTTAGGTAGAGTGCTAAATGTCAGATCTAGGGTTACGGTTAGGGATACTGTTAGGGTTAGTTTTATGGCTAGGTCTAGTTTAAGGGTTATGTTTAGGGTAAGGGTCAGTTTATAGCTAGGTGTGTTTTCAGAGTCAGTGTCTTGCTCAGAGATTGAATTAGGTTTTGGTTTAGTTTTAGGGCTCAAATTATCACTAGGGTTAGCATTAGAGTTAGGGTTAGAGTATTTGATAGGGTTAGGTTTTGTGTTTAGTTTAGGTTTAGGTAAGGATAAGGTTAGTGTTAGCGATAGGTTTAGGGTTGGGCCTAAATGGATAGGGTTAGATTTAGGTTTAGGACTAGGGTTAGTGTTAGGTTTAGCGTAACTGTTAGGGTTTGAGTGAGGATTAGGACTACAGCAAGGGTTAGGTTTATGGTTAGGTCTAGGGTTAGATTTACAGTTAGGGTTAGTGTAGGTTTAGGGTTAGTACTAAGGTTAAGTTTACAGTTAGTGTTAGAGTAGGTTTAGGGTTAGGGCTAGTGTTATCATGATGTTTATAATTAGGGTTTGGGTAATGGGTGGGGTTAGAGCTATGTTTAGAGCTATGTTTGGGTTAGGCTTATGTTTATGGTAATGGATAGGTTTAGGTCTAGGGTTATGGTTAGGATTAGGGCTAGGGTTAGGGTTAGGGTTAGGTCTAGGTTAGTGTTAGGGTTAGGTTTAGGGTAAGTGTTAGGATTTGAGCTATGGTTAGGGCTAGGGCGACTGTTAGGGTTAGTGTCAGGTCTAGGTTTAGGATTAGGGTTAAGTTTAAGGCTAGGGTTATCATTAGGGTTAGGGTTATGTTTAGGATTGAATAGGGTTAGAGATAGACTTAGGGCTAGGATTATGGTTAGGGTAAAGTGTAGGGCTAGGTTTAAGTTTAGGGCCAGATATAGTGTTAGGGTTAGGTTTAGGGTAATTGTTAGGGCTAGGGTTAGGGTTAGTGTTAAAACGAGGTGTAGGGCTCAGTTTAGGGATAGGTTTTGGGTTAGGTTAGGGCTACAGCTAATGTAAGAACTAGAGTTATGATTAGGGCTACTTTTAGGGTTATGGTTGGGGCTAGTATTAATTTTAGTTTTAGGTATACTTTTAGGGTGATGTTAGTGCTAGGGTTAGTATAAGGTCAGAGTCAGACTCAAGGTTAGTTTTAGGGTTAGGTTAGTACTGGAATTAGGGCTAAGGTTAGGGCTAGGTGTAGGGTTAGGTTTTGGTTTAGGTTAAAGTTTAGGGTTAGGTCTATGGCTCAGTTTTGTTTTAGGGCTTGAACTAGATTAGGGCTAGATTTAGGATTAGTGTTAGTGTTAGGGCTAGTGTTAGTGTGAAGTTTAGGCTTAGGGTTAGGGTTGGTCTTAGAGTTATGGTTAGTTCTAGGGTTAGGGCTAGGGCTAATGTTAGGGCTAAGGTTAGGGCAATTGTTAGGGTTACAGTAAGGGATAGGGTTAGATCTAGGAATAGGGCTAGGTCGAGAGTTAGTGTTAGTCTTAGTGCTATTGGTAGGGTTAGGGCTAGGATCTGGTCTAGGATTAGTGGAAGGGTTAAGTATAGAGATAGGGTTAGATTTGGGGGAAGGGATGGGGTTATAACAAGGTTCAGAACTAAGGTGAGTTCAAAATTAAAGATAGGGCTAGAGTTAGGGTTCGGGTTAGGATCAAGGCTAGGTTTAGGGCTAGGATGAGGGCTAGTGTTTGTGTTAGGGTTATTGCAAGAATTAGGGCTAGGGCTAGTATCAGGTCTAGGGTTATGGTTAGGGATAGTTTTCGGGTAAGATTTATTCCTAGGTCTAGTTTCAGAGTTAGGTTTAGGGTGAGGTTCAAGTTGAGAGCTAGGGGTATTATAATTCAGAGTCAGGTTTTTTGTTTTGGTTAAGTTGAGGTTTAGGGTTATGGCTCAAATTAGCATTAGGTTTGAGTTAGGGTTAGGGTAATGGATAAGGTTAGGTTTAGGCTTCATATTTGGTTTAGGGATCAGGTTAGATTTAGGGTAATGGATAGGGTTAGAGTTAGGCCTAGGGTTAGCATTAGGTTTATGGTTATCATGAGGGTAATGGATAGGGTTAGAGCTAGGGTTAGAGCTAGGGTTATGTTTAGGATTAGGGCTAGAGTTAGGGTTAGGATTAGGGTTAAGGCTAGGGTTAGGTTTAGGGTATGGGTTAGGGTTTGAGCTAGGGTTACTGCTAAGGATATGATTAGGTTTATGATTAGGTCTAGGGTTAGGATTAGGGTTAGGTTTTGGGCTAGGGTTATGTTTAGGGTAAGGGCTAGGGTTTCAGCTAATGTTAGTGCTAGGGCTAGGTCAAGAATTAGGTTCAGCCTTAGGTCTAGGGACAAGATTATGGTAGGTTTAGGTTTAGGGTTAAGGTTAGAGCTAGGGTTATCATTAGGGTTAGGATAAGGGTTAGTGTAATGGATATGGTTAGATGTAGGTTTAGGTTTAGAGTTAGGGTTAGATTTAGTTTTAGGGTTAATGCGAAGGCTACAGTTATGTTTAGGTTTATGGTACGGGTTAGGTTTGGGCTAGGGTTAAATCTATGGTGAGTGTTAGTTTTAGAGTTAGGTCTATTGTTAGTTTTCTGGTTATGGTTTGGTTTATGGTTAGGGTTAAGGCTAGGGTAACTGTTAGGGTTCAGTTTAAGGTTAGTGTCATGTTTAGAGCTAGGCTGAGTGTTAGGATATGAGTCAGGGTCAGGGTTAGTTTATAGGTTAGGGTTAGGAATCGATTAGGGCTAGAATTAGTTTTTGTTGTAGTTTAGTTTTTGGTTTAAGTTAAGGTTTAGGGTTACGTCTATTGCTCAGTTTTGTTTTAGTCCTAGGGTTAGAGTTAGGGCTAGTTTACAATTAATATTAGGATTAGGACTAGTGTTAGTGTTAGGCTTAGACTTAGAGTTAGGGTTACATTTATAGTTAGGTTAGATCTAGGATTAAGCTAGGATTAAGGATAGGGCAAGGGTTAGGGCCAGGGTTAGAGTTATGGAAAGGGATAAGTTTAGAACTAGGGATAGGGCTAGTGTGAGAGTTAGAGTTAGTGATAGGGCTAAAATTAGAGTTAGGGTTGGGGATAGGGTTAAATTAGGACTAGGATTAGGGCTAGCATTAGTGTTTAGCTTAGGCCTAGTGGTTAGGTTTAAGTTTAGGATAAAGAATGGCATTATAGCTAGGTTTACACGTAGGGTGAGGCTTCGAGTTAGGGTTAGGGCTAGGGTTGGGTTTAGGGTTATGATTAAGGCTAGGTTTAAGTCTACGATGAGGGCTAGTGTTTGTATTAGATTCAGGGTGAGGATTAGTGTTAGGGCAAATATTATGTCTAGGGTTATGGTTAAAGATAGTTTTGGGATTAGGCTTATGGATACGTCTAGTGTAAGGGTTAGGTTTAGGGTAAGGGTCAGGTTTAGAGCTCGGGGAATTATTAGGATTAGGATTTGGCTTAGGTAAGGATTTAGGTTTAAGGCTCAAATTAGCATGAGGGTTAGGGTTAGGTTATAGTTAGGGTTTGTTTTAAGGTTCAGGTTTGGTTTAGTGTAATTGATACAGTTAGCGTTAGTGATAGGGCTAGGTTTAGGCTTAGGGTTAGCATTAGTGTAAGGTTTATGGTTAGGGTAATTGATAGGGTTAGAGCTTAGGTTAGAACTAGAGTTATGGTTAGGAATATGCCTTGAGTTAGGGTTAGAGTTAGTGTTAGAACTAGGGTTAGGGTTATGTTTAGGGTTATGTTTAGCATAAAGTTTAGGTTTTAAGCTAGGGTTAGGGCTAGGTTTAGGGTTAGGTCTAGGGATAGGATTATGGTAGGTTTAGGGTTAGGGTTAGAATTAGGGCTAGGGTTATCATTAACGTTAGGGTTAGGGTTAAGGTAACGGATAGGGTTAGGTTAGGTTTAGATTTGGTTTAGAGTTAGAATTAGTGATAGTTTTAGGATTAGAGCTATGGTTCTGTTTAGGTTTATGGTTTGATCTAGAGTTAGGGCTATGCTGAGTTTAATTTTAAGGTTATGTCTATGGTTAATTTTTGATTAGGGTTTGGGTTAACAGTAGGGTTTGGGCTAGGATTATCAATAAGTTTAGGTTTAGGGTTAGAGTAATGGGTAGGTTTAGAGCTAGGTTTAGTGCAAGGTTAAGTTTAGGATTTGGGCTAGGGTTAGGGTGAGAATTAGGGATAGGTCTAGGCTTATGTTTAGGGTAAGGGTTAAGCTTTGAGCTATCTTAGGACTAAGGTGATGGCTAGGGTTAGGTATAGGGCTAGTGTTAGGTTTAGGATTATGTTTAGGGCTACTTTTAGGCCTAAAATTAGCTCTATGTTTAGAGTTAGGTTTAGGCCTAGGGTTAGGGCTATGGGTAATGTATGATCTAGGGTTATAATTAGGGCTACTTTTATGGCTGGGTCTAGAATTAGGTTTAGGTTTCGGTTAGTTTCAGGTTTAGAGTTAAGTTTAGTGTTAAAGTCAGGGTCAGTGTTTGAGTTAGAATTAAAGTTAGGGTTACAGCCAGAATTTGGACTAGGTTTAGGTCTAGGGGTAGAGTTAGTGTTTGGGTTAGGTAAAGGTTTTTTTTTAAGGGCTAGTGCTAGGATAGGTCTGGAGCTAGGGTTCAGGCTAGATTTAGGATTAGGTTTAGGTCTAGAGCTAGTGGTAAAGTTAGGTTTAGGTATAAGTTTACAAGTAGGGCTAGTGTTAGGATTTGGTTTAGGGTTAGGGTCAAGTTTAGACCTAGGGTTTATGTTATGGTCAGAATAAGGGTCAGGGTTAGGGTTAGGGTTTGGGATAACGTTAGAGCTAGAATGAGATCTAGTGTTAGGACTATTAATAGGGTTAGGATTTGGTTAGCCTAAGGATTAGAGATAGGTCTAGGGTTACATTAGGTTTAATGTTTTGCTCAGGGTAAGGCATAGGGTTAGGTTTATGGTTAGGGTTAAAGCTAGGTTTAGGGCTCAGATTAGGGCTAGTTTTTGTTTGAGGTTTAAGGCTAGGGTTAAGGCAATGGCTAATATAAGAACTAGGGTTACAATTAGGGTTAGGGGTAGGGGTAGGTCAAGTGTTAGGGTTAGATTTAAGATTAGGGTGATATTTATAGCTAGGGTTAGTGTTAGGATATCAGTCAGGTCACTGTTAGTTTTAGGGTTAGGGTTAGGACTCAAATTAAGGCTAGGTTTACTGTTAGGGTTCAGTTTAAGTTTAGGGTTGTTTTTAGAGCTAGAATGAGTGTTAGGATATAAGTCAGGTTCAGGTTTATTTTTAAGGTTATGATTAGGACTCGAATTAAGGCTAGAGTTAGATCTAGGTGTAGTGCTAGGGTTTGTTTTAAGTTAAGGTTAGTGTTAGGCCTGTTGCTCAGTTTTGTTTTAGTGCTGTGGTTAGGGTTAGGGCTAGTTTCATGATTAGCTTTAGGGTTAGGGCTAGGGTTATGGTTAGGTTTAGGATTAAGGCTAGATTTAAGGCTAGGATTAGGGGTAGGTTTTGTGTTTGGTTTAGGGCAAGAATTAGGGCTAGGACTAATGTCAGGTCTAGGTTTATAGTTAGTGATATTTTCAGGGTTAAATTTATGGCTAGGTCAAATTAAAGTGTTACATTTAGGGAAAGGATCAGATTAAGAGCTGGGGTATTATTAGCATCAAGGTCATGGTTTTGGTTAGGTTAATTATTAGTGTTAAGCTCAAATTAGCATTAAGGTTAGAATTATGGTTAGGGTAATGGATAGTGTTAGGTTTAGGTTTCAGGTTATTTTTAAGGTAATGGATATGGTTAGGGTTTGTGATAGGTTTAGGGTTAGGCCTAGGGTTAGCATTAGGGTTATGGTTATTGTTAGGGTAATTTATAGCATTAGACCTAGGGTTAGGGCTAGGATAATGGTTAGGATTAGGGCTAGAATTAGGGTTAGGGTCAGGGTTAGGGCGAGGGTTACACTTAGGATTAGGTTTAGGGTACAGTTTATGGTTTGAGCTAAGATTTTTGCTATGGCTAAATCTAATTTAGGGTTTGGTCTAGGGTTATGGTCATGGTTACTGCAATGGTAAGGGCTAGGGTTATCATAAGGGTTAGGGTAATAGGTTTAGATGTCAGGTTAAAGAAAGGGTTAGGTTTAGGTTAGCATTAGGTTTAGGTTTAGGATTAGGGTTAGGGTTTGAGCTAGCTTAGATTTAGTGTTAGGGTTAGGTTAACTGTTAGTTTTAGGGTTAGGTTTATGTTTAGGGTTATGGTAGGTTTAGCTTTAGGTCTAGTGTTATCATTAGGGTTAAGTTTAGGGTTAGGGTATTGGGTAGGGTTCGAACTAGGGTTAGGACTAGGGTTAGGGCTAGGATTAGGGCTGGGGTTAGGATTAGGGTTAGACCTTGGGTTAGTGTTATGGTTAGGTTAAGTGTAAGGGTTAGGAATTGAGCTAGGTTTAGGCCTAGGTTGAGGGTTAGGGTTACAGTCTGGGCTAGGGTAGGATTAGGGTTAGGTTTAGGGCTAGGATAAGAATTAGTTTTAGGATTATTGTTAGTGTAATGGATAGAGTTAGAGCTACAGTTTAAGCTATGGTTACAGTTAGGATTAGGGCTAGAGTTAGGGTGAGGTTTAGGGTTTGGGCTAGGGTTATTTTTAGGTAAGGTTTAGGGTTTGAGCTAGGGTTAGGGCCAGAACGAGGGTTAGGGTTAGAGTTAGGGCTAGGTTTAGAGTTAGGGTTATGCTTAGGGTTCGGTTTAGTGCTGTAATTAGGGCTAGTATTTGTGTGAGGTTTAGGGCTACTGTTAGGTATATGGGTAATGTAAGAGCGAGAGTTATGGTTATGGATAGATTTAGAGTTCATCTAGTGTTAGGGTTAGTTTTGGGGTTAGGATAAGGTTTAGAGCTAGGGTTTTTTGTTAGGGTAAGTGTCAGGGTTCAGGTTAGGATTAGGTTTAGGGTTAGGTCCAGAATGATGACTAGGATTAGGTCTAGGGGTAGAGGTAGTGTTTGATTTAGGTTAAGGATTATTGTTAGGGCTAAGGCTAGGGTTATGGCTATATTTAGGATTACATTTAGGTCTAGGGCTAGTGTTAGTGTTGGATTTAGGGTTAGGGTTACTGCTAGGGCTAGTGTTAGGTTTCGGATAAGGGTTAGGGTCAGGTTTAGTGTTAGGGTCAGAATAATTGTCAGCTTTAGGTTTAGGGTTTGGGTTAAGTTTAGAGCTAGAATGAGGGCTAGGTTTAGGAGTAGTAATAGAGTTAGGGTTTCGGATAGGCATAGAATTAAGGTTAGGACTAGGATAGCAATAGGGTGAGGGTTTGAATAAGTGTAAGAAATAGGGTTAGAACTAGGATTATGACTAGGGATAGGGTTAAGGTTAAGGCCAGGGTTAGGGTTAGGGTTAAAACTAGGGTTAGGCCTTGGATTAGGGCTAGGTTTTGTGTTAGGTTTAGGGCTATGGCTAATTTAAGAACTAGCATTTCTATTAGGGCTAGTTTTAGGGTTAGGTTTAGGTTTAGGGTTAAAATTAGACTTAGGTCTATGGTTTATGGTTATGTCTAAAGTTAGGTTTAGGGTAGATTTAGGGTAAGGGCTAGGGTTATCATCAGGGTTAGGGTTCGGGTTAGGGTAATGGGTAGGGTTAGAGCTAAGTGTTAAGGTCAGAGTCAGGGTTAGTATTAGTTCTAGGGTTAGGGTTAGGACTTGAATTAGGGCTAGGGTTAGGGTTGGTGTAGGGTTAGGGTTTGGTTTAGGTTAAGGTTTTGAGTCAGTGCTATGGCTTGGTTTTGCTTGAGGGCTAGGTCTAGGGTTAGGGCTAGTTTTCAAATTAGTGTTAGGGTTAGAGCTAGTGTTAGGGTGTGGTTTAGGCTTAGAGTAGGGTTAGATTTAGAGTTAGGGTTAGATCTAGGTTTAGAGCTACAGAGAAGGTTAGGGCTAGGGTTAGGGCTAGGGTTTGAGTTATCATAAGGGATAGGGTTAGAACTAGGGATAGGTCTAGGGTGAGAGTTAGAGTTAGTGTTAGTGTTAGGGTTAGAATTAGGGCTTAATTAGGGCTAGAATTAGAGTTAGGCTTAGTATTATGGTTGAGCCTAGGTTTATGGCTAGGGTTATGGTTATGCTTATGGTTATGGTTAGGTATGATGCTATAGCTAGCTTTAGAACTAGGGCGAGGGTTAAAATTAGAGTTAGGTCTATGGTTATGGTTAGGTTTAGGATTAAGACTAAGATTAGGGCTAGGATTAGGGCTAGAGTTTGTCTTAGGGTTACGGCTTCATTAGGGCTAGGGCTAATGTCAGGTCTAGGGTTATGGTTAGAGATAGTTTTAGAATTAATATTATTAGGGTTACAATTAGGTTTATGGATATGGTTAGGTTTAGGGTTCAGGTTAGGTTTAGGGTAATGTATAGGTTTAGAGGTAGGAATATGTTTAGGGTTATCCTAGGGTTAGCATTAGGGTTAGGATTAGGATTAGGGTAATGGATAGGGATACAGCTCGGTTAGGGTTAGGTTTATGGTTAGGATTAAGGCTAGGGTTAGGGTTATGTTTTGGGTTATGTCAAGGGTTAGGGTTAGGTTTAGGGTAAGGGTTAGGGCTAGAATTAGGGTTATTGTTAGGGTTAAAGGTAGTGTTTGGTCTCCAATTAGGGATAGGTTTTGGGTTAGGTTAGGGCTAGGTTTAGGGCTATAACCAATGTAAGAACTAGGGTTATAATTAGAACTAGTTTTAGTATTAGGGTTAGGACTATGTCTAGGGTTAGGTTTAGATTTAGGTTTTGAGTGATGTTTAGAACTAGGGTTAGTGTTAGGGTCAGAGTCAGGGTCAGGGTTTTATTTTAGGGTTAAGGATAGGAATCAAATTAGAGCTAGGTTTAGGGTAGGTGTAGGCTTAGGGTTTGGTTTTCTGTTAAAAGTTAGGGTTAGGGCAATGGCTTGATTGTTTTGTAGGGCTAGGTGTAGGGTAGTGCTAGTTTTAGGATTAGCATTAGTGTTATGGCTTGTGTTAGTGTGATGTTTAGCTTAGGGTTAGGGTTAGATTTAGAGTTAGGATTAGATATAGGATTAGGGCTAGAACTAGTGTTAGGGATAATGTAAAGGCAAGTGATAGGATTATAGTAAGGGATAGGGTTAGAACTAGAAATAGAACTAAGGCGAGAGTTATAGTTAGTCTTAGGACTAGGGTTAGGTTAGGTTTACGGCTAAATTAGGGCTAGGATTAGGTCTAGCATTTCTATTAGGGTTAGGCCTAGTTTTAGGCTTAGGTTTAGGTTTATGGATAGGGTTAGGTTTAGGGGAAGGGATGGTTTAGAGCTAGTTTTAGGGCTAGGTCGAAGGTTAGAAGTCGGTTAGGGCAAGGGTTATGGTTTGGTTTAGTAATAAGGCTAGGTTTAGGGCTAGGATGAGGGCTAGGGTTTGTTTTAGGGTTATGGCAAGAATTAGGGCTAGGGATAGTGTCAGGTCTAGGCTTACGTTAGGGATAGATTGAGGGTTAGATTTATGGCTAGGTCTAGTGTAAGGGTTCGGTTTAGGGTAAGGGTCAGGTTTAGAGCTAGGGTATTATTAGGGTTAGAATTAGGTTTCGTGTTTGGTTTAGGTTTGCGTTTAGGTCTAGAGCTTGATTTAGCATTAGGGTTTGGTTAGGGTACTGATAGGTTTAGGATTAGGATTCATGTTAGGTGTAGGGTAATTGATAGGATTAGAGTTAGCAAAAGGGTTAGGGTTAGGCCTAGGGTTAGCCTTAGGGTTATGGTTGTGCTTAGGATAATGGATAGGGTTAGGGCTAGGGTTATGGTTTGTGTTAGGGCTAGAGTTGGGGTTAGGCCTAAGGTTAGGGTTAGGTTTAGGTTTAGGATATGATTTAGAGTTTGAGCTAGGGTTAGCGCTGGGTCAAGGGTTAGGTATAGGGTTAGGTCTAGGTTATAGTTATGGTTAGGGTCAAGTTTAGTGTTAAGGTTAGGGCTAGGGTTATCATTAGGTTTAGGGTATTGGATAGGGTTTGATGTTGTGTTAGGTTTAGGGTTAGTGTTATGTTTTGGCTTAAGTTTAGGATTAGGGACAAGATTAGGGTTAGGTTAAAGGTAATGGTTAAGGTTTGAGCAAGGGTTAGTGCTATGGCAAAGGTTAGGTTTATGGTTATATCTAGAGTTAGGTTTAGGGTAGATTTAGGGTAAGGGCTAGGGTTATCATCAGGGTTAGGGTTCAGGTTAGGGTAATGGGTAGGTTTAGAGCTAGGCTTTGGGCTAGGGTTATCATTAAGCTTAGGGTTAGAGTTAGGGTAATATGTAGGCTTAGAGCTAGGGTTAGGGATAGGTTTAAGGTTAGGATTAGGACTAGGGTTAAGGTTAGGTTTAGGCTTAGGCCATGGGTTAGTGTTAGGATTAGGTTTAGTTTAAGGGTTAGGGATTGAGCTAGTGTTTGGACTAGGACGAGGACTAGGGTTAGAGTAAGTGTGAGGGTTAGTGCTAGGGTTAGCATTAGGGTTAGGGTTAGCATTAGGGTTAGGGTAATAGATAGAGTTAGAGGTAGGTTTTGGCCTATGGTGATGGCTAGTTTCAGGGTTAGTGATATGGCTAGGTCTAGTGTTAGGGTTATGTTTTTTTGTTAGGATAAGGTTTAGAGCTAGGTTTTGTGTTAGGGTAAGGGTCAGTGTTCAGTTTAGGGTTAGGTTTATTCTTAGGGCCAGCATTAGGACTAGGGTTTGGTCTAGGGGTAGGGTTAGTGTTTGGATTAGGTTAAGGGTTATTATTAGGGCTAGGACTAAGTTTTTGTGTAGCACTCAGCCTAGAGTTATCAATAGATAAAGGATTAAGTGTAGGTCTAGGTCTTGTGTTAGGGTAAGGTTGAGTTATAGGGTTACAGGTAGTGCCAATGTTAGGGGTTAGTTTAGGGTTAGGGTCAGGTTTAGATCTATGGTTAGTGTTAGGGTCAGAATAAGGGTCAGGGCTAGGGTTAGGGTTTGGTATAGTGACAGAGCTAAATTGAGGATTAGGGTTAGGACAAGTAATAGTGTTAGGTTTTGGGTTAGGCTAAGAATTAGGTTTAGAACTAGGGTAGCTTTAGGGTTATAATTTGGCTTAGGGTAAGGAATAGGGTTAGTGCTAGTGTTAGGGCTAGGGTTAGGGTTAGGGTTAGGGCTAGGGTTAGGTTTATGGTTAGAGTTTAAAGCTAGGGTTAGAGATTGGATTAGGGCGGGGCTAGGTTTTGTTTTAGCTGTAGGGCTACAGCTAATGTAAGAACTAGGGTTACAATTAGGGCCAGTTTTAGAGTTATTGTTACGTCTAGATTTAGTGTTTGATTAGGTTTAGGGTTAGGGTTATGTTTAGGGTAATGGATAGGTTAGAGTTAGCGAATGTGTTAGGGTTAGGCCGAGGGTTAGCATTAGGGTTAGGATTAAGGTTAGGATTATGGTAATGGATAGGGTTAGAGCTAGGTTTAGGGCTAGGGTTATGGTTAGTGTTAGAGTTAGGGTTAGTGTTAGGTTTAGGGTTAGTGCAAGGATTAAAGTTAGGGTTAGGTTTAGGGTAAGGGTTAGGATTTGGTTTAGGTTTAGAGTTAGGGTTAAAGCTAGGGTTGGGGCTTGCATTAGGGCTAGATTTTGGGTAACATTAGGGCTAGTGTTAGGGATACAGCTAATGTAAGAACTAGGATTATAATTAGGGCTAATTTTAGGGTTACAGTTAGGGCTAAGTCTAGTTTTATGGTTAGGTTAAGTTCACAGTGATGCTTTGAGCTAGGGTTAGTGTTAGGTTCAGAGTCAGGGTCAGGGTTAGTTTTAGGGTTGGGGATAGGACTCGAATTAGAGGTAGGCTTAGGGCTAGATATAGGGTTAGGATATAGTTTAGGTTAAGTGTTAGGGTTAGTGCTATGGCTCATTATATTTTAGGACTAAGGATAAAGTTAAGGGTAGTTTTACAATTAATATTAGTTTTATTGCTAGTGATAGGGTGAGTTTAGGCTTAGGGGTATATTTAGAGTTATGGTTAATTCTAGGGTTAGGGCTATGGCTAGGGTTAGGGCTAAGGTTAGGTCTAGTGTTTAGGTTATGGTAAGGGATAGGGTTAGAACTAGGAATAGAGCTAGGGCGATGGTTAGAGTAAGTCTGAAGACTAGGGTTAGTGTTAAGTTTAGGGCTAAATTAGGGCTAGGAATATGTCTAGGATTGGTGTTAGGGTTAGGCCTAGGGTTAGGGCTATGTTTAGGATTAGGTTTAGGGTTAGGTTAAGGGGAAGAGATGGTGTTATAGCTAAGTTTATGGTTAGGCCGATGATTAGAATTCGGTTTAGGTCTAGGGTTAGGTTTGTGTTAGAATTCAGGCTAGATTTGGGGTTAGGATGAGGGCTAGGGTTTGTGTTAGGGTTAGGGCAAGTTTCAGGGATAGGGATAATGTCAGGTTTAGGGTTACGGCTAGGGATAGTTATAGGGTTAGGTTCATGGCTAGGTCTAATGTTAGGTTAAGGTATGGCCCAGGTTAAGAGTAAGGTGTATTTTTAGGGTCAGGTTCAGGTTTCAGGTTTATGTTAGGTTAATTATTAGGGTTAGGGCTCAAATTAGCGTTAGGGTTAGAATTAGGCTTAGGTTTATGGATAGGTTTAGATTTAGGATTCAGGTTAAGATTAGGGTAATTGGTAGGGTTAAGGTGGGTGATAGGGTTAGGCTTAGGCCTAGTTAGTATTTGGGCTAGGGTTATTGTTAGGGTAATGAATAGCATTAGAGCTAGGGATAGGGCTAGGGTGTTGGATAGGATAAGAGCTAGGGTTAGGGTTTGGGTTAGGTTTAGGGTACAGGTTAGGTTTTGAGCTAGGGTTAGTGCTATGGTGAGGGTTAGGTTTAGGATTATGTCTAGGGTTAGATTTACATTTAAGGTTAGGGTTAGTGTTAGAGTTAGGGCTAAGGTTATCTTTAGAGTTAGGTTAATGGATAGGGTTAGATGTCGGGTTAGGGTTAGGGGTAGTTTTATGTTTAGAGTTAGTGTCAGGATTAGGGCTAAGATTATCATTAGAGTTAGGGTAATGGATAGGGTTAGATGTGAGGTTTGGTTTAGGGGTAGTTTTAGGTTTAGGGTTAGTGTTAGGGTTTGGGCTAAGTAAGGGTTGGGGTTTTATCTAGGGTTAAGTCTACAATGAGGTTTAGGTTTAGAGTTAGGTCTAGGATTAGGTTTACAATTAGGATTAGAGCTAGGGTTATCATTAGGGTTAAGGTTCAGTTTAGGGTAATGGATAATTATAGATATAGTATTAGGGCTGGTATTAACATTATGATTAGGCTTAGGATTAGGATTAAGTTTAGTGATAGGGCTAGGGTTATGTTTAGGATTCAGTTTGGGGTTTTATCTAGGGTTAGGTCTAAGGTGTGGGTTAGGGTTAGCGTGAGGGTTAGACTTAGGGTAAGTGATAAGGTTAGGTTAGGGTTAGGATTACGCTTTGGACTAGATTTAGGCCTAGAATTAGGGCTAGGTTTTAGGTTTAGAGCTAGTTTTAGTGCTATTGTAATGTAAGGGTTATGTTTACAGTTATAGCTAGGTCTAGTGTTAGCGTTAGGTTTCGGTTAGTGTCAGTTTTATAGCTAGGGTTAGTGTTAGCATCAGAGTCTGTGTTTGGATTAGGGTTAGGATTAGGGTGAGAGCCAGAATTAGGATTGAGTAGGTCTAGAGTTAAGGTTAGTGTTTGGCTTAGGTTAAGGGTTATCATTAGGGCTAGGGCTAGTTTTTTTTATTTATTTATTTATTTTTTTAGGTCTTGGTTAAAGATATGGCTAGATTTAGGATTTGGTTTAATCTAGGGCTAGTGTTAGGGTTTGGTTTAGGTTCGGGGTCACAATAAGGGTCAGGGTTAGGTTTAAGATTTAGGTTATGGTTAAAACAAGAATGAGAGCTAGGTTTAGGACTAGTAATAGGGTTAGGGTTTGGGTTAGACTAAGGATAAGTTTTAGGAGTAGGGTTAGCATTAGGACTAGGGTTAGCATTACGGTTGGGGTTTGGCTAGGGTTAAGGATAAGGTTAGAGCTAGGGTTAGAGCTAGGGTTCCGGTTAGGTTTAGGGCTAGTGTTAGGGTTAGGGTTAGGGTGAAAGCTAGGGTTAGGTCTCAGATTTGGGCTACGTGTTGTTTAGCATTAGGTTTAAGGTTATGGCTAATGTATGATCTAGGGTTATGATTAGAACTAGTTTTAGATTTAGGGTTAGGACTAGGTCTAGTGTTAGGGTAAGGTTTAGGTTTAGGGTGATGTTTAGAAGTAAGGTTAGTGTTAATGTCAGAGACAGGTACAGGGGTAGTTTTAGGGTTAAGGTTAGGACTCAAATTAGTGTTAGGCTTAAGGCTAGATGTAAGGTTAGGGTTTGGTTTAGGTAAAAGTTTAGGGTTAGTGTTATGGCTCAGTTTTGTTTTAGGGCTAAGCCTATGGTTAGGGCTAGTTTTAGGATTAGCATTAGGGTTAGGGCTAGTATTAGGGTTAGGTTTAGGTGTAGAATTAGGGTTAGATTTAGAGTTAGGTTTAGATCTAGGGTTAGGGCAAGGTGTAAGTTTAGGGCTAGGGTTATTCTAGGCTATGGCTAGGAATAAGGTTACTGTAAGTGACAGGGTTAGAATTAGGTCTAGGGCTAGGGCAAGAGTTATAGTTAGTCTTAAAGCTAGGGTTAGGGTTAGGTTTAGGATTAGGGTAGGGTTAGTGTTTGGGTTATTCCTAGGGTTAAGGTTAGGCCTAAGGTTAGTGGTAGGGTTAGGGTTTGGTTTAGGATTAGGGTAAGCAATGGGGTTATAACTAGGTTTTGGGCTAGGGAAAGGGTTAGAATTAGGGTTATGATTAAGGCTAGGTTTTGGGCTAGGTTGAGAGCTAGTGTTCGTGTTAGGGTTAGGGCTAGGATTAGCACTAGGACTAATGTCACGTCTAGGGTTATAGTTAAGGATAGGTTTTGGGTTATGTTTATGGTTAGGTCTAGTGTAAAGGTTAGATTTAGGGTAAGGGTCAAGTTTACAGCTATGTGTATTATTAGGGTCAGTGTTTGGCTTAAGATTTGGTTTAGGTTTAGGGCTCGAATTAGCATTAGGGTTAGAGTTAGGGTTAGGGTAATTAATAAGCTTAGGATTAGGGTTCAGGTTAGTTTTAGAGCAATGGATAGGTTTAGGGATTGTGATAGGGTTAGGGTTAAGCCTAGGGTTAGCATTCGGGTTAGGTTTATGGTTAGGGTAATGGATAGAATTAGAGCTAGGGTTAGGGCTAGGGTTATGGTTAGGATTAGGGCTAGGGTTAGGGTAGTGGATATAATTAGAGCTATGTTTAGTGCTATGGTTCAGGTTAGGATTAGGGCTAGTGTTAGGTTAGGGTTTGGGATAGGGCTAGGGTTATGTTAAGGGTAAAGTTTAGGCTTTGAGCTAGGGTTAGTTCTAAAGTGAGGCTTAGGGTTATGGTTAGGGCTAGGGTTAGGTTTAGGGTTACACTTAGGTCTATGTTCAGGCCTAGGCTTATGGTTAGGTTTTGTGTTAGTTTAGGCCTAGGGTAAGGGCCATGGGTAATGTAAGAGGTAGGGGTAGTGCTAGTTTTAGGGTTCAGGTTATGGCTAGGTGTAGTGTTAGGATTAGGTTTTGGTTTAGGGTAAGCTTTGGAGTTAGGATTATGTTAGGGTCAGGGCCAGTGTTCATGTTAGAGTTAGCGTTGTGTTTAGTGCCAGAATTAGGACTAGGGTTAGGTCTAGGGGTAGGGTTAGAGTTTGGGTTAGGTTAAGGCTTATTGTTAGGGCTAGGGCTAGGTTGTTGATCAGGTCTAGGGCTAGAGATATGGCTAGATTTAGGATTAGGTTTAAGTCTCGGGCTAGTGTTAGGTTTGGGTTTAAGTATAGGATTACCAGTAGGGCTAATGTTAGGTTTCGGGTTTGGCTTAGGGTCAGGTTTAGACCTACAGTTAGTGTTAGGGCCAGAATAAGTGTCAGAGTTAGGGTTTGGGTTTGGGTTAGGGTTAGAGCTAGAACAAAGGTTAGGGTTAGGACTAGTAATAGGGTTAGGGTTTGGGTTAGGCTCTGGATTAAGGTTAGGACTAGGGTTAGCATTAGGTTTAGGGTTTAGCTTAAGTTAATGGATAGGGTAAGAGCTAGGGTTAGAGCTAGATTTAGGGTGTGGGTTAGGGCTAGTTTTAGGGTTAGGGTTAAAACTATGGTTAGCACTCAGATTTGAGCCAGGTTTTGGGTTAGGTTGGGGCTAGTGTTAGGCCTACAACTAATGTATTATCCAGGGTTATGATTAGGGCTACTTTTTGAGTGTTATGGCTAGGTCAAGTGTTAGGGTTAGGGTTACCGTTAGTGTGATATTTAGAGCTAGGGTTAGGGTCAGGGTCAGTGTTTGGGTTAGAGTTATGGTGAGGGTTAAACCCAGAATTATCACTAGAGTTAGGTCTAGGGGTAGGGTTAGTGTTTGTGTTTGGTTAAGGTTTATCATTAGGGCTACGGCTAGATTTTGTTTAGGTTTAGGGCTAGAGATATGGCTAGATTTAGGATTAGGTTTAGGTCTAGGGCTAGTCTTAGGGTTAGGTTTAGGTATAGGTTCATTGCTAGTGCTAGTGTTAGAATTCGGTTTATGGTTAGGGTCAGGTTTAGACATACAGTAACCGTTAGGGTCAGAATAAGTATCAGGGTTAGGTTTAGGGTTCGGGTTATGGTTAGAGCTAGAATTGGGGCTAGGGTTAGGGCTAGTAATAGGGTGAGGGTTTGGGTTAGGCTAAGGTTTAAGGTTAGGCCTAGGGTTAGCATTATGGTTAGGGTTAGCATAGGGTAAGGGATAGGATTAGAGCTAGGATTAGGGTTATGTTTAGGGTTAGGGTTAGGGCTAGTGTTAAGTTTAGGTTTAGGGTTAAAGCTAGGGTTAGGTCTTGCATTAAGGCAAGGTTTTGGTTAGAGTTAGTGCTAGTTTTAGAGTTATGGCCAATTTATGGACTACAGTTACAATTTGGGCTAGTTATAGGATTAAGGTTAGGACTAGGTCTAGTGGTAGGGTTAGGTATAACATTAGGGTGATGTTTAGAGCTAAGGTTAGTGTTAGGGTCAAATTCAAAGTCAGAGTAGTTTTAGGGTTAGTGTTTGGACTCAAATTATGGCTAGAGTTAGAGGTAGGTGTAGGGATAGGTTTTGGTTTAGGTGAAGTTTTAAAGTTAGGGCTATGGCTCAGTTTTGTTTTAGGGCTAGGGCTATGGTTAGGGCTAGTTTTAGGCTTAGCATTAGGTTTAAGGCTAGTGTTAGGCTTAGGTTTAGCTTAGGGTTAAATTTAGATTTAGACTTAGGATTAAATCTAGGGTTAGAACTAGGAATAGGGCTAGGGTGAGAGTGAGAGTTAGTCTTATGGCTAAGCTTAGAGTTTGGTTAGGTATAAGACTTAATTAGGGCTACTAATAGGGCTAGGTTTATGGTTATGTTTAGGCCTGTGGTTAGTTTTAGGCTTAGGGTTAGGTTTAGTGTAAGCGATGGGGTTAGAGCTAGGGATAGGGCTATGGTGAAAATTAGAATTAATGTTAGGACTAGGGTTTCATTAGAGTTATGGTTAAGGCTAGGTTTAGGTCTAGAATGAGAGCTAGGGTTTGTGTTAGGGTTAGGGCTAGGATTAGTAATAGGGCGAATATCAGATCTAGGGTTACAGTTAGGGATAGTTTTAGGGTTAGATTTATGGCTATGCTTAGTGTAAGTGTTAGGTTTAGGGTAAGGGTCAAGTTTAGAGCTAGGGGTATTATTAGGGTCAGGGTCAGGTTTAGGGTTTTGTATAGGTTAGGGTTTAGGGTTAGGGCTCAAATTTGCATTAGGGTTTGGTTTAGGGTAATGATAGGGTTTGGTTTAGGGTTCAGGTTAGATTTAGCATTAATGGATAGGGTTACGGTTAGGGATAGGGTTAGAATTAGGCCTAGGTTAGCATAATAATTAGGGTTATGTTTAGGGTAATTGATAGGGTTAGAGCTAAATTTAGGGCTAGAGTTATGTATAGGATTAGGGCTAGGGTTATGGTTAGGGTTATGGGTTTGGTTTGTGTTAAGTTTAGGGCTAGAATTATGGCTAGGGTAAATGTCAGGTTTAGGGTTATGGTTAGGGATAGTTTTAGGGTTAGTTTTATGGCTAAGTCTAGTATAAGGGTTAGGTTTAGGGGTAGGGACAGTGTTAGAGCTAGGTATATTATCACGGGAAGGGTCAGAGTTAGGGTTTGGGTTAGGTTAAGATTTAGGCTTACGGCTTGAATTAGCATTATGTTTAGGGTTAGGGTAATGATAGTGTTAGGTTTAGGGTTCAGGTTAGGTTTAGGTTAATGAAATAGGTTAGGGTTAGGGATAAGTTTAGGGTTAGGCCTAGGGTTACCATTAGAGTTATGGTTATGGTTAGGGTAATGGATAGGGTTAGAGCTAGTGATATGGCTAGGGTTATGGTTAGAATTCTGGCTAGTGTTAGGGTAAGGTTTAGGCCTAGGTTCTGGTTTAGGTTTAGGGTTAGGGTTAAATCTGGGGTTAAGGCTCGAATTAGGGCTTGGTTTGGGGTTTGGTTAGGACTAGGGTTAGGGCTATGGCTAATGTATGAACTAGTGTTGCAATTGTGCTGGTTTAGGTTTAGGGTTAGGGTTAGGGCTAAGTCTAGTGTTACGGTTAGGTTTAGGATTAGGGTGATGTTTGGAGCAAGGGTTATTGTTAGGGTCAGTGTCAGAGTCAGGGATAGTTTTAGGGTTAGGTTTAGAACTCGAATTAGGGCTAAATTTAGTACTAGGTGTACGGTTAGGATTTGGTTTAGGTTAAGGGTTAGGGATATAGGTTGGTTTTGTTTTAGGGCTAGGGCTACAATTAAGGCTAGATTATGGATTAGCATAAGGGTTACGGCTAGTGTTAGGTTGAGGTATAGGCTTAGGGTTAGGGTTAGATTTAGAATTAGGTTTAGATCTAGGGTTAGGGCTAGGGCTAGGGGTAGGGTTAGGGTGAGGGTTAGGGTTATGGTAACGAATATGATTAGAACTAGGGATACAGCTAGGGTGAGAATTAGAGTTAGTCATAGTAGTAGTCTTAAGGTAAGGGTTAGGGTTAGGGCTTAATTAGGGCTAGGATTAGGGTTAGAGTTAGGGCTAGGGTTAGGGCTAAATTAGGGCTAGTATTAGGGCTAGGGTTAGTGTTAGGGTTAGGGCTAAATTAGGGCCAGTATTAAAGCTAGGGTTTTATTAGGATTAGACCAAGTGATTGGGCTAGAGGTTAGGGTTAGCATTGGTGTTAAGGTTAAGTTTAGGGGAATGAGTGGGGTTATAGCTAGATTTAGGGCTAGGGTGAGTGTTAGAATTAGCATTAGGCCTAGGGTTATGGTTCAGTTTAGGATTAAGGCTAGATTTAGGGTAGGTTAAGGGCTAAGGTTTCTGTTAGGGTTATGGCTAGGGCAAGTATCTGGTCTAATATCAGGTCTAGGGTTAATATCTAGGGCTAATATCAAGTCTAGGGTTAATGTTAAGGATAGTTTTAGGGTTAGATTATGGCTAGGTCTAGTGTAAGAGTTAGGTTTAGAATAAAGGTCAGCTTTAGGGCTAGGGTTAATATTAGGGTCAGGGTCAGGATACGGGTTAGCATTTGGTTTAGCTAAAGGTTTAAGATTAGGGCTCAAATTAGCATTAGCGTTAGGTTTAGGGTTAGTGTAATGGATAGGGTTTAGTTTAGGTTCCAGTTAAGGTTTAGGGTAATGGATGGGTTAGGTTTAGCGATCCAGTTAGCTTTAGCATTAGGGTTAGGGTTACATTTAGTGTAATGGATAGGATTAGAGCTAGGTAAGGGCTAGGTTATGGTTTGGATTAAGTCTAGGATTAGGGCTAGGTTTAGGAATAGGGCTAGGGTGTGATTTGGGGTAAGTTTTAGGGTTAGGGTAAGTGTTAGGTGTAGGGCTAGGGTTATGGTTAGGTTAGGGTAAGGATTAGTGTTTGAGCTAGGGTTACGGCTAGAGCGAGGGTTAGGTTTAGGTTTAGGTCTAGGTTTACCTTTATGGTTACAGTTAGGTTTAGTGTTAGGTATAGGGTTTTAATTAGAGTTAGGGTTAGGGTTAGGGTAATAGATATGGTTAGTGCAAAAGTTCAGGCTAGGTTTAATGTTAGGATTAAGGCTAGGGTTAGGGTTAGGGTTTAGGATAGAGCTAGGGTTATGTTTAGTGTAAAAGTTATGCTTTGAGCTACGGTTAGATCTAAGGTGAGGCTTAGGTTAGGGCTAGGTTTAGGGCTAGGGTTAGGATGAGGGTTATTCTTAGAGCTAAGTTTAGGCCTAGGATTAGGCCTAGGTTTTGTGTTAGGTTTAGGGCTAGGGTTAGGACTATGGGTAATGTAAGAACTAGGGTTATGTTTAGGGCTAGTTTTAGTGTTAGGGTTATGGCTAGGTCTAGTGTTAGGTTAGGCTAGGTTTTGGGTTAGTGTCAGGTTAAAAGCTAGGTTCAGTGTTAGAATCAGAGTCATTTTTGGGGATAGGGTTAGGGTTAGGGTTAGATCCAGAAATAGGACTAGGTTTAGGACTAGGGGTAGAGTAAGTGTTCAGTTTAGGTTAAGGGTTATTGTTAGGGCTAGTACTAGGTTTTTGTTTAGATCTAGGGCTAGAGTTATAGCTATATTTAGGATTAGCTTTGGGTCTAGGTCTAGTGTTAGGCTTAGGTATAGGTAAAGGTTTACCAGTAGGGCTAGTGTTAGGATTTGGTTTAGGGTTAGGGTCAGGTTTAGACCTAGGGTTACTGTTAGGGACAGATGAGGGTCAGGGTTAGGTTTAGAGGTAGAGTGAGGGCTAGGGTTAAGACTAGTATTATGGTTAGAGTTTAAGTTAGGCTAAGGATTAGGATTAGGACTAGGATTAGCATTTGGGTTAGGGTTTGGCTTAGTGTAAGGAATAGAGTTAGAGTTAGGGTTAGGGCTAGTGTTAGGGTTAGGGTTAGGCCTAGTATTAGGGTAAAAGCTAGGGTAGGGCTCGGATTAGGTGTAGAATTTGTGTTAGGGTTAGGGCTATGGTTAGGACAATGACTAATGTATGAACTAGGGTTATGATTAAGGATAGATTTAGAATTAGGTTAAGGCTAGATATAGTGTTAGGGTTAATTTAAGTTTAGGGTGATGTTTAGAGCTAGGATTAGTGTTAGGGTCAGTGTCAGGGTCAGGGTTAGTTTTGGAGTGAGTTTTAGGGTTAGTTGTAAAGTTAGGGTTTGATTTAGGTTAAGGGTTAGGATTAGGGCTATGGCTTGGTTTTGGTTTATGGCTAGGGATGGGAATAGGGCCAGTTTTAGGATTAGCATTATGGTTAGGGGTAGTGTTAGTGTTTGGTTTAGGCTTATTTTTAGTGTTAAATTTAGAGTTAGGTTTAGATTTAGATTTAGGCTTCGATCTAGGATTAGGATTAAGGCTAAGGATAGAACTAGGGCTAGGGCTAGGGCAAGAGTTTGATATAGTCTTATGGCTAGGTTTAGGGTTAGGATAGGATTAAATAAAGGTTAGGATTAGTAGTAGGCTTTGTGTTAGGCCTAGGTTTAGGGCAAGGGTTAGGGTTAGGTTTAGGGTTATGGTTATTTTTTGGGAACAGGATGAGGTTATAGGTAGGTTTAGGCCTAGGGTGAGGAATAGAATTAGGGTTAGGGCTCTGGTTATGGTTCAGGTTAGGATTAAGCCTAGGTTTAGGGCTAGAATTATGGCTAGGACTAATTTCAGGTCCAGTGTTATGGTTAAAAATAGTTTTAGGGTTAGGTTTATGGCTATGTCTAGTGTAAGGATTAGATTTAGGGTTAGGGTCATGTTTAGAGCTAAGGGTACTATTAGGGTCAGGGTTATGATTAGTGTTTTGGATAGGTTAAAGTTTAATGTTAGGGCTTGAATTAGCATTAGAGTTAGGATTAGGGTAAAGATAGTGTTAGGTTTATGTTTCAGGTTAGGTTTAGGGTAATGGATAGGGTTAGGATTAGGGATATGGTTAGGTTTAGGCCCAGGTTTAGCATTAGGGTTAGGGTTATGGTTAGGGTAATAGATAGGGTTAGAGATAGGGATATGGCTAGGGTTAGATTTTGGGTTAAGTTAAGGCTAGGTTTAGGGTAACAACTAATGTAAGTACCAGGGTTGCGATTAGGGCTAATTTTAGGGTTAGAGTTAGGGCTAGGTCTATTGTTAGGTTTAGGTATAGGGTTAGGGTGATGTTTAGAGCTAGGGTTAGTGAAAAGGTCAGAGTCAGGGTCAGGGTTAGTTTTAGGGTTTGGCTTAAATCTCGAATTAGGGCTAGAATTATGGCTAAGTGTAGGGTTAGGGCTTAGTTTATATTAAGGGTTAGGGTTAGGTCTATGGCTTGGTTTTGTTTTAGGGCTAGGGTTAGTGCTAGTTTTAGGATTAGCCTTAGGGTTAGTGCTAGTGTTAGGTTTAGGTTTAGGCTAAGGGTTAGGGTTAGATTTAGAGTTAGGGTTAGATCTAGGATTGCTGCTAGGGCTATGAATAGGGCTAGTGTTAGATCTATGGTTTGGGCTAGGATTAGGGTTCCAGTATAGTATAGGGTTAGAACTAGGGTTAGGACTAAGGTGAGAGTTAGAGTTAGTCTTTGAACTAGGGTTAGGGTTAAGGTTAGGTTTAGGGCTAAATTAGGTCTAAGATTAGGGCTAGGGTTAGTGTTAAAGTTAGGCCTAGGGTTATGGTTAGGGTTATAATTAAGGCTATGTTTAGGGCTAGGATAAAGGCTAGGGTTTGTGTTAGGGTTAGGGCTAGTATCATCGCTAGGGCTAATATCAGGTCTAGAGTTATGCTTAGGAATAAATTTAGGGTTAGTTTTATGCCTAGGTCTAGTGTAAGTGTTAAGTATAGGGTAAGAGTGAGGTTTAGAGCTAGGGGAATTATTAGGGTCAGTGTCAGTGTTAGGGTTTGATTTAGTTTTGAGTTTAGGGTTAGGGCTCAAATTAGCATTAGGGTTAGGGTTAGGGTAATGATTGGATTAGGTCTAGGGTTCAGGGTAGGTTTAGGGAAATTGGTAAGTTTGGGGATAGTGATATGTTTAGGGTTAGGCCTAGGGTTAGCATTAGGGTAAGGGTTATGTTTAGGGTAATGATACAGTTAGACTTAAGTTTAGGGCTAGGGTTATGGTTAGGATTAGGTCTTGATTTAGGGTTAGGGTGAGAGTTAGAACTAGGGTTTGGTTAAGGTTTTGTTTAGTGTAAGGGTTAAGTTCTCAGCTATGGTTAGGGCTAGGATGAGAGTGAGGTTCAAGATTAGGTCTAGGGATAGGATTACGGTAGGTTTTGGGTTAGGGTTATGGTTATGATTAGGCCTAGGATTAGTGGAAGGGTCAGTAAGTGGGTCAGGGTTAGTGTTAGGGTTTTGGATAGGGTTAGATCTAGAATGAGGGCAAAGGTAAGGGCTATTAATAGGGTTAGGGTTTTGGTTAGCCTAAGGATTAGTGATAGGTCTAGGGTTACCCTTAGATTTAGGGTTTTGCTTAGGGTAAGGGATTGGTTTAGAACTAGGGTTAGGGCTATGGTTATGGTTAGAGTTAGGGTTAAAGCTAGGTTTAGGGCTTGCATTAGGCCTAGGTTTTGTGTTAGGTTTAGGGCTAGGGTTAGGGCAATGGCTAATGTAAGAACTAGGGTTACCATTAGGGTTAGTTTTAGTATTAGGGTATGGGTTAGTTTTAGTGTTAGGGTTAAGTTTAAGGTTAGGGAGATATTTATACCTAGGGTTCGTGTTAGGATAGGAAACAGTGTCAGGCTTTGTTTTAGGGATAGAGTTAGAACTCGAATTAGGGTTAGGGTTATAGTTAGGTTTCAGTTTAAGGTGAGGGCGGTGTATAGAGCTAGGGTGAGTGTTAGGATATGATTCAGGGTCAGGGTTGATTTTAAGGTTAGGGTTAGGACTCAAACTAGGGCTAGGGTTAGGTCTAGTTGTAGTGTTAGGGTTTGGTTTAAGTTAAGGTTTAGGGTTAGGGCTTTAGCTCGGTTTTGTTTTAGTCATAGGGTTAGGGTTAGGGCTAGTGTTAGTGTTAGGCTTAGGCTTGATGTTAGGGTTAAATTTGGAATTAGGGTTAGATCTAGGGTTAGGGCTAAAACTAAGGATAGGGTAAGGGTTATGACTAGGTTTAGGGTTATGGTAAGGGATAGGGTCAGAACTATGGATAGGGCTAGGGATAGAGTTAGTCTTAGGGCTAGGGTTAGAGTTAGGATTAGAGATAGGGCTAAATTAGGGCTAGGATTAGGGCTAGGTTTAGTGTTTAGTTTAAGCCTAGGGTTAGGGTTAGGGTTAGGTTTAAGAGTTAGAATTATAGTTTGGAGATTAGGCTTAGAGTTAGGGCAAAGTTTGGAGTAAGGGATGCATTTATAGCTATGTTTAGAGGTAGGGTGAGTGATATACTTAGAGTTAGGGGTGTGGTAAGGTTTAGGGTTATGATTAAGGCTCGGTTTAGGGCTATGAGGAGGGCTAGGGTATTTTTTTAGGGTTAGGGCTAGGATTACTGCTAGGACTAATTTCAGGTCCAGAATTATAATTAAAGATAGGTTTAGGATTAGGATTATGGCTATGTCTAGTGTAAGGGTTAGGTTTAGGGTTAGTGTCAGGTTTGGAGCTAGGGGTATTATTAGGGTCAAGTTCTGGGGTAGGGTATGGGGTAGGTTAAGGTTTAAAGTTAGGGCTTGAATTAGCATTAGGGTTAGGGTTAGGGTTATGGTAATGGATAGAGTTAGAAATCAGTTTAGGTCTAGGTTTATGGTTATGGTTAGTGCTAGGTTTTTGGTTAAGTTAGGGTTAGGGTTACGGCTAATGTAAGTACTAAGGGTTATGAATACTGCTAATTTTAGTGTTTTAGGGCTGGGTTAACTGTTAGGTTTAGGTTTAGGGTTAGGGTGATGTTTAGACCTCGGGTTAGTGTTATGGTCAGAGTAAGGGTCAGGGTTCGTTTTAGGGTTTGGCTTAAAACTCGAATTAGTGCTAGGTTTAGGGCTAGGTGTAGGGTTAGGGCTTGGTTTAGTTTAAGGGTTAGGGTTAGAGCTTTGACTCAGTTTGGTTTTAGGGCTAGGATTAGGGTTAGTGAAAATTTTAGGATTAGTGTTAGGGTTAGGGCTAGTCTTAGATTTAGGCTCAGGCTTTGGTTTAGGGTTAAATTTAGAGTTAGGTATTTATCTAAGGTTAGTGCTAGGTCTAAGGATATGGCAAGGGTTAGGACTAGGATTTGGCACATTTTTAGTTTTATGGTAAGAGATAGGATTAGAACGAGTGATAGGGCCAATGTGAGAGTTAGAGTTATTCTTGGGTCTAGGGTTAGGGATAGGGTTAGGAATAGGGCTAAATTATGGCTGGGGTTATTGTTAGGGCTAGGGTTAGAGCTAGTTTTAGAATTAGCATCAGGTTTAGGGCTAGTTTTAGGCTTATGCATTGAGTTAGGGTTAGATTTTAAAGTTAGAGCTAGGGCTAAGGATAGGGAAATTGTGACAAAAAGGGTTAGGGTTAGAGTTAGGGTTACGTTTAGGGTAAGGGATGTGGTTTTGGCTAGGTTTAGGGCTAGGACAAGGGTTAGTATTAGGGTTAGGGCTAAGTTAGGGTTAGGGTTATGATTAAGGCTAGATTTATGGCTAGGAGGAGGTTTAGGGTTTCTGTTAGGGATAGGGATCATATTAGGACTAGGGCTAATGTCAGGTCTAGGGTTATAGTTAGGGCTAGATTTAGTGTTAGGTTTATGGCTTGGTCCAGTGTAAGGATTAGGTTTAGGGTAAGATTCAGGTTTATATCTAGGGTTATTTTTAGGGTCAGTGTCAGGGTTAGGGTTTGGGTTAGGTTAGAGTCTATGTTTAGTGTAATGACAGAGTTAGTTTTAGGGTTTAGGTTTGGTTTAGTGTAATGGATAGGTTTAGGGTTAGGCCTAGGGTTAGCTTAAGGGTTAGGGTTATTGTTAGGGTAATGGATAGGTTTAGACCTAAGGTTAGGGCTAGGGTTATGTATGGGATTAAGGCTAGTTTTGGGTTAGGGTTAGGTTTAAGTTTAGGGTTAAAGCTAGGTTTAGGACTCAGTTTAAGCTAGGTTTTGTGTTAGGTTAGGGCTAGGGTTGAGGCTACAGTGAATGTATGAAGTAGGGTTATGATTAGCGCTAGTTGTAGAATTAGGGTTAGGGCTAGGTCTAGTGTTAGGTTGATGATGTTTAGAGCCAGGGTTAGTGTTAGGGTAAGAGTCAGGATCAGGGTTAGTTTTGGGGTTAGGGTTAGGACTAGAATTAGAGATATGGTTAGGGCTAGGTTTAGGGTTAGGGTTTGGTTTAGGTTAAGGGTTAGGGTTATGGCTATGGCTCGGTTTTGTTTTAGGGCTAAGGCTAGTGTTAGGGCTAGTTTTAGGAATAGCATTAGCATTAGGGCTAGTGTTAGGTTTAGGTTTACACTTAGGGTTAGGGTTACACTTAGAGTTAGGGTTAGATCTAGGGTTATGGCCAGGACTATGAATAGGGCTAGGGTTAGACCAAGAGTTAGGGCTAGGATTAGGGTTCTAGTAAGGGATAGGGTTAGAACTAGAGTTAGGGATAGGGTGAGAGTTAGAGTTAGTCTTTGGGCTAGGGTTAGGATTAGGGTTAGGGATAGGGCTAAATTAGGGCTAAGATTAGGGCTGGGATTAGTGTTAGGGTCAGGCCTAGGGTTTTGGTTAGGGATAAAATTAAGGCTATGTTTAGGGCTAGGATAAGGGCAAGGGTTTGTGTTAGGGTTAGAGCTAGGATTATGGCTAGGGTTAATATCACGTCTAGGGTTAAGGTTAGGAATAATTATAGGGTTAGGTTTATGGTTAGGTCTAGTGTAAGGGTCAGGTTTATAGCTAGGGGAATTATTAGGGTCATGGCCAGTGTAAGGGTTTGGTTTAGGTTTGAGGTTAGTTTTCAGGCTCGCATTAACATTAGGGTTAGGGTTAGCATAATGACAGGGTTAGGTTTAGGGTAATTGATAGGTTTGGGGAAAGGGATAGGGTGAGGGTTAAGCCTAGGGTTAGCATTATGGTAAGAGTTATGTTTAGGGTAATGGATACAGTTAGATTCAAGGTTAGGGCTAGGGTTATGGTTAGGATTAGGTCTTGTGATAGGGTTAAGGTGAGGGTTAGAACTAGTATTAGGTTTTGGGTGATGTTTAGCATAAGGGTTAGGTTCTGAGCTATGGCTAGGGCTAGGCTGAGAGTTAGGTTCAGAGTTAGGTCTAGGGATAGGATTATGGTAAATTTTGAGTTAGGGTTGGGGTTAGGGTTAGACCTAGGTTTAGTGTTAGGGTCAGAATAAGGGTCAGGGTTAGGGTTAGGGTTTGGGATAGAGCTAAAATGAAGGCTAGGGTTTGGACTATTAATAGGGTTAGAGT